>NW_019384676.1:399622-441835 GCF_000671375.1 Centruroides sculpturatus
CTAAATTCGACAGCTTCTAACAGGCCTCACACAACAATATATGAATCACCGTACGTTAAAATCTATTGTTCGTAGAAGGAAAATATATTATTATTATTCTAAAAGTATAGAAAACTGGTAATAAATTAAGAGACTTTTTTCCTAAAGGATAACAATTGAAAGGTTAAAAGAAGACACATTACAGAACCATTATTGGGGAAAAAGCAGAAACATGTAAACACAGAGTAACCATATAAACATAGATCAATACAGAAATGTCAACTTGTAAAATCTGTGTTTTGCCTTAGGCAAAAACACTTTAAAAATCGCTTAAGTGGGCTTTATTTTATTTTATTTTTTATTTTTTCGAAATTAACAGGAAAACACGCAAACACTCTACTCCGCTTTACATAAATTTAAATTAATTTATAAATTATTACGTGCAGCCATTTTGTGGACTTTTGCCTTCGTTTCTTGCTTACAAAAAAAGTTGTTACTGTATTTTCCCGGCATTCTTTACCTGTTTTCACCCCTAATAATTACTACCATTAAGTCTTCAGATCGGTTCGGTAGATATTAAGGAGGAGGGGCCATATCTCTCGAACCAATGGCCCTATTTTCCTGAAAATTTCTAGAAACATTTCCCCCTAATACACAAATCTACCGGCAAAATTTTAGAAGTTTTCAGCAAAAGACACGGGAGTTATTAAACTTTAAAGTGGGTGAATAAATTCGTGTCCCTACACACATACAGGAAATCTCCCAAAAAAAAACCCTCTGTTATATAACAACCGGGAAAGCAGTAATAATAATAATAATAATAATAATAAAAGGATGAGCTAGATGTTTACAGTTTTCTATCGCATGATCTTAAACGTCATCAGTTCTTGACAGGCATTTGGGTTTCTGTCATGATGTGACAAAGTTTCATTTCCGCCGTTTGTTTACTTGATATGATTTTAAATGCTTTACTTTATTTCATATTTGCCAACGTTTATTACGCTTTTCACTTAGCGATAATAGGTCTACTCTTAATCTTCCCGAAGGCTGTTATCTAATTTATGCTTGAGTAAAACGTTTCGTCATTTGATTGGTTGCCAAACATTCATTCATATCTGAGATTTAGATAAGGTTTAAATTTAAAATTTTAAATTAATACTTACTTCGTTTCCTATTGGATGTTATCAAACTGACTATCGTTACGTACATATCGAACGCGCCAATGATTTGTCGATTACGTAAAATTTAAATTATTACCCAAGCCTATTGGATGATTTAAAATAATCGTTGTTACGTCATATCGATCGCTTAAGTAATTGGTCGATTTTATAATTTGAAATGTTTCGTTGTAAATTCTCGTTTACTCTTTAAAATATTATTATAAATTTAATTTACTTTTAAAATTATTTTACGCTTTCGTATATAAAATAAACATTAACAGGCCTGAAGAATTATTACGATGCTTATTAAATTTAAGTATTTTTCCGTGAATCCCGCGCATAATAAAGATCTTAAAAGGTTAAGCAGTGAAGCTGAAACTCTTGTTATTATTTGCTTTATGAGATAGAAACTAGTGGTTGGTAGTGGGTTCGGTCATCGCCAACGAGCTGGCCACGTGGAGTTTTCCGTGTTTTCTTCACGTAACACGTAAATAGGGGGCCATCTTCACATGTAAAGTCTTCCTGGGAGGCATCCCCTTGGCAAGTCACCCATGTGTGGTGTTGTCGTATAATAGGGGTAGACCCGTTACCTTATTAAATATCGAGAGAAATGAAATAAGTGCAGGAAAAATATTTGAACGTGACACTTGTACACTTGTATATACAATATCTAAGAGTTTACTCTTCATCCACAGCTCTAGTAGCCACAGTGGTGCAGGGATGAATGTAAGTTTGCACGTTGTAACTCGGGAACCCCTCACTAAAATCGTTTCTAGTTACACTGATGGATGCAGGAATATGATGCGAATAAAATGAGAATTTTTATATTAAAAAAATATTAGTGAAGAAAATTATATTTTAATTTTTTTTAAATTATCAAGTGTTACGAAACACAATATTTTTTAAGTACTTTATTCTGAGTTGCAGGCTCATTATCTCAGCAGCAATTTGATATAAGATTTAGGACCAAATTTACACGTATGCTCTTAAGGCCTCGAGCCTATAAAGGGCCTTCGCTGTATTTAGAAACAGTTAATACGTATTGTTTGTTATTATTTGAAGAAGGAAGGACCTCTTGTACTTTATAGCAAATGTAAATAAGGCTCCGGTAAGATTATAAGTTGCTAAATTATATTCTTAATACACAAAAGAAATACAATGGAAGGAATAATTCCTAACAAATATTTTTAAAGCTCACCCTAAAAATGAAGTCTGTACCAAATGGCTTTTTAGATAGGGCCTTCTTATCAGTTATAATCCAATAACACGAACAAAATAGTGGATGAATTTATTACGTGTAGCTGGAAATTCTTGTGTTTACTGTATTTTGTACAAAAATTATACCTCAAGTTTTTTATGAGGGATCAAATAGAAGTGGGCCGACAGAGGCGTTTGGCAGGGTAAAATGTAGACTTATATGTAAAAAAAGGTATGTGCAAGATATAAATTAAAGCTTATTTTATTAGAAAATATTTTATTTATACATTTTTATAGCTTTCGAAGAGGGATTGATCTACATTTATGATCTACCTCGATCCTCTCAGGCTTTTATGGTCTAGTAGAAGGTATAGTATCAGGCTACAGGGGAAAAATCACGAGTTGTACTTCTGTAACTACCTATTAACTAATTAATATTACACTCCTCTATAGATTTATGTCTGCCCGTTTGACTGCTTGCCTGTATACCGAGTGGCACAAAAGTCGATTAATCACTAAAGATTACTGTTTCATTCAAAAATACTTAACCAGATTTTTATTCTCCCGGAGAGATATAACAGAGGAAGAGATTTTTACATTTTTTGTCTCGGGAGCCTTGAAACGTCGTGAAATGCAAGAAAGTTTGGGGGTTCTGTATGTACGGATGTTTATGTGGGAGGCACGATTTTCTTTACCCAATTCGAAGCTTGATAACTCCTGCGTCTTTTGTCGAAAACTTCTAAAATTTTATAGGGAGGTTTATGTATTAGGGGGAAATATTTACAGAAATTTTCAGAAATGTCGGACCATTGGCTCGGGAGATGCGGCTCTTATCCCCTTAATATTTCCAGGACCGATCTGAAGATTAGTCAATGGTGGCAATTATTAGGGAGCAAAAAAACAAATATATAATGCCGGGAAAGTCTGTCAACAACGTTGACAGCTCTTACTAAACTCAGTTTTTGAATCATATTCATAAAACATGGTTAACTGACTTTTGGTCCACCCTAGGTGTTAAAAATATACGTAAGATTAGAATTATTTAGTCAATTTAAGGATTAAATAAAGAAAAAAGTTCAAGTTCAGTAAGCAAAACGTACAACTTAATCGCTTCAAAAATAAATAGAGCAGATCAAAAGTGTTCAAGTTCAGATAAACAGAGTCAAGTGTAAGAATAGCAACAAAAAAACAAGAAAAAAAAAGAAAAAAAAGGAATTTAAGTATAATGAAATGTTCAACTTTAAATTTTTTAATATAAAAATAAATTTAATTTACGAAAAATATTTTAAATATAATTCAACTCAGATAAGAAAAAAAAATCCAACAACGAGTTGCTTAACTTTCCCGGCAAAAATTTTAAACTTGTGGATTGGGCTTAATGAACTATAATGTTCATTAAGCCCAATCCAAATATGACGCATCACCTATATGCCCACCCCATGACCTTTAACCACCAAAATTTAATAGCATCAATCCACGTAATAGACAAACCTCTGTGCAAAATTTCAGAAGTTTACGACAAGAAATACAGGAGTTATTAAGCTACAAACAGGGTGAAGAAAATTGTGACCCTCCCATACACACTAACGTTCCTGCATACAGAGAATACCCCGAATTTTTTTTGCATTTCTGGAGTCCAAAAATGTAATAATCTTGGGTGGAGGTCATTTTTTTTGACCGATCGCCATACTTTCCTTCTGTTATATATAACAGTCGTGCAAGTAAAAATACGATAAAATAAATAAAAGAAAAACTAATTTTCTTTTGTAGTTTAATTAATCACATTCAAGAATAAAATTCCAAAAATAAATTTTTTTAAAACTCGATTTAAATCTAATAAATCCATCTCTAGAGAAATATATTCTCATCCAATTTATTTGATAGATCTGTAGTAAATATATATACAGTAAAACTTTCCTTATGTGGCCACCCTATTAAGAGTTTTAATATAAATCAAACGCCATCTTGGTGGCCACTGGCCATTTCACTTAAATGGACAAGATGGAAGCATACCGGGTTAACATTTATCTACATATTCGTGGCAAACAGAACAGGAAATTTCCGTGTTCCTAAATTCAACCTATTATTTAAAGCGCTACAGAATTGAGATTAACTTCACTTATGTGACCAGAAATCGTATGCCCCGAAGAATTTCTTTATAAGTGAGGTTTAAATGTGTATATATATTTACTATAGGCCCAAATAGAGAGGAATTTTAACATAGACGAGTCCCAAAATTCTGTATAAGGCCTCATCTTACTACTCTCAGCCGCTATTTATCTGCTGCTAAGCAGCGGCTTAGATACTGTATTAGAAATGAATAAAATTTGAAGTACTCTAAATATGTTTATATATACTGTATTATTACTATAAAAAAACAAGAAAAAGTATACAATTAATCCCGGATAATATGAAATACATACATGTTCCAGTATACAATGCTTAATACTTTTGTATTCTTTAATACGATTTTGTATGGTGATCGAGTTGGATTTGCACATAAAGTAAAGAAGCGGAAGCTTAGGCCTCGCATTATAAAACTATAGCTTAGGGCCTTGCATTTTTTTTACAGATGGAGATGGGCGTGTGTATATTATAGCTTAGGGCCACAACAAACCATTGTATCTCTGCTTGTATTCCGCTGTTGATGCTTCTTCGCCGGTTGAGAAATGCTGTTAATGCAAATTAAATTATCAAAATTAATTGTTTAAAATTTTCGGCAAGTTACTGGGTTCGATTGCCATACGGAGTCACATAAAGGATCACATAATGGCTCGAGTTTTTCCTATTTTAATGAGTTTTAGGCTGTGTAACATAAATTTAGTATATGATTTATTTTATTTCTTGAAATTCATTCTTCTCGTAATGTTTTAATGCTTAACACTTCATTATATTTCAATTGTAAGCGGTGTTTTGCTGTAGCGGCAGAGCCGGCCTACCATAGGGCGAACAGAGCAGCCGCTCCAGGCGCTAAGCCTTAGGGGGCGCCTCAGTGATAAAGAAAATTAAAGGGTATAAATTAGGGGCAACCAAGGGGGGCGCCGTAATAGAATTAATCCTAAAACTTGCCTCGGGCCGGCACTGTGTAGCGGTTGCCATATTGTTTCGTTCTCATTATCGTTAAAGCTATTAATTTCAAGTATTTTTTGCCATTTTTTTTAAAATAATAAAATAATAATTATTTAAGAATTATTTATATTATAATAATAAATTTATTTATAACCGTTACACTGGNATATTTAAATTTAATATCATAAAAGTCCCTGTGATAGGAACTATTTTTTTAATATACCGAAAGCCTCGAAGTGTTGTTCATATGCTACTCGACCTCTGACAGGCCCTAAAAAGCCTTTATTTCTTCTGAAAAGTGCTGATAAGAGGCCCTGTCTGTATTGAGTTACACGTCTTATAGATTCGTGGGGCCCCCAGTCAATTGCCCTTTTTGGCCATAGGATAGTGAGCCTCTGATTTGATTATTGTGTCGATAAGTGGCCCTGTTTGTATCGAGTCGTACGGCTTTAATTGAAAAGATGTCCTGTTTGTATTGAGTTATATGTCTGTAGTGTGTCAATAAGAGATTTGTAGTTTACAGCGGTGCCTTAATAACTTTCAGTTTATAAATTCTTCTATTATTTAATATATATATACATTATATATAGAGTTTTTTATAACAACATCTATCATTTCATCCGTCCTTTTTTCGTCACAGGATAATCCCATTGATAACATTTCTGTTTGCTGTTATTTCACTTTCTTTTGTTCACTTTTAACGCTGTCATTCACCCTACATGCCACTTTCTCTTCTTCTTCTTTTTGTTTTTTTTAATCCTTTTATCTACATTTCTCCACATTTTATCTGGAAATTTTGACTTTATATTTAAATTCTCTTATTAAGTAAGTTAATAACATTCTTTTAAAATTCTTTCCCGTGCCAAATTACAATAAAGTATGCCATTAAGTTGGCATTTAAAATAATGCCATTAAATCCTTTTATGTCATTAAATTGTCTTAGTTATAAGTAGCAAGTTATTTTCTTAATGCTAATGTTTTGTCCCCTTATAAAATATGTATTTAAAAAAATAATAATATAGGACGAGGATATTAATAATATCTGAGTGGGTCGCCATATTCTTCTCAATATTTTACCCATAGAACCATAAATTTTCGGTTGATCTATGAAGATTGAAAATTTCGTTTTATCTCCTCCTATTTCTAGTGTAAGCGTGAAATATTGATGCTGTATTGAAAATCTATACGTGTAAGAGTTACTGAAGGAAACTTGAAGTAAATATGTGATTCGGAAGTGTAACAAAATAACAGTAATAACAGAAAAATCCCTGCATTAAATTCCGCAACGGTTTCCGAAGTAATTCTTTTCTTCTTCTTCAATAATTCCCATAACAACCCGTTTAACTCTATAAATCAAGCCTGCGATAGAAACCCGCGACGTAATGGGATCCGGGAGCCATTTGGCTCGGGGCCCCAAACACTAATCCCCCAAAATATGGCTTATTAACCGTATAAATTAGTTTATGAGTATTGTTGCTTTGTTGGCTTTCGGAATGAGGTAGGGCCCGTTCGCTTCTGACGGACCTCACACAAGTTAAATTCTGGTGTTGTTTGGTGTTTTATATAGATAATACGCCATATAAATTAGTTTTATATATTTCTGTGAGTGTTGTTGCTTTATTTGTTTTCTTCTTATATCTTACGACTTATTAAGAGGGGTTGGGCCCTCGCTTCTAACAGGCCTCACACAACAATATATGAATCACCGTACGTTAAAATCTATTGTTCGTAGAAGGAAAATATATTATTATTATTATTATAATTTTTACAAAAGCCTTAGAGAATTTTGATTTTTATATAATAGAAATGCTTTTATAATCCGGAAACGTAATAGTATAATAATAAAAAGGAAGAAATAATAATAATAAGATAAAATGTAAAGAAAATCGTATCTAGATCGTCTGCTATCGTCTGCCACTCATTAACGAGTCGCTAACACGTGACTAATCGCGCGCATTACCATGGAGACGTGACGTCTTTTGACGTAGACTATTCAGAGAAATCGTTTGAAGAAGTGCCAAAAATTGAAGAAACACTTAAAAAGTGGACATTATGGCTTCTGTATTTTTTCAAAATATAAATGGTATCATCACTTTTTATCTTTAATAGACATAACAGCTTCTGTTTTTACTACTAATCCTTTTATTTTTTTATGTGTCTACATTTTTATGTTAGGCCTAATAACTGTTGCTTGTGAATCACATTATATGACTTAATATTGATATTTAACACATATAAAACGTTGTATTAACCTTCCACGCTTAAAATCTACACGTTCGAAACCATATTTTGCACTTTTTTTTTTCAATGTTACAAGGGCGCCATTTTGTACAGGAATATATCAATTGTAGGCCCTTCACTAGGCCTAAAATTAAAATATTCTTGTTAATAATACACGTTAATCAGGTTACATTAACAATTTCATGTGAAAATTATCGACGCCCTTCCAACAAGCCTATTCTTGCTGATTTTACACTTAATAATATATAATTTCAACCCTTAATTATCAAGGCCCTTCTTCCAACCAGCCTAAAGCCAACATATTCTTGCTGATTTTACTCTTAATTAAGGCTTGAAATTATGTATTATTACGTGTAAAATCAGCTAGAATGTGTTGAATTTAAGCTTGTTAGAAGGCCCTCAGATAATTAATACTTGAAATTATGTATTATTATCTGAGACCTTCCTAACAAGCCTAAATTCGACACATTTTAGCCGATTTTACACGCAATAATACATAATTTCAAGCATTATCGAGTTACTATTACTTAAACCTCGACAATTGTCACCGAAATTATCTTTCCCACTTGAAAATCTATATAAAACACACTATTTATAGATTTTATAATGCAATATCAAATTAATTGGCACTTAAGGCCTTAGAATACACACTCATAATGCTATATATAATATATTAAGCTGTAAATAAACATATTCATTATATATATTGGTATTTTATGTGACAGAAATCAAGAAAGTAAATTTAGATGCTTTCTTTTGACATGTGTGCAATTTAAATCCACTTAAAATGAACTTTTAACATAAAGGATACGTTTAAAACTTCACTTTAAGCATTTCTAAGAGATGAAATCACTTCACGCTTTAAAAATACTTAAAAACTGTATAAATTCTACACTGTAAAGTATTGAGTAATATTCACTCGATCTATTTACTGTTTCTAGTTATGTTTATTATCTTATTTAAGGCATCAATACGTTTAAATTCACTTCTGTGATTCTCGTTACATAGAAAATACATGATCCTAGGGTCCGTTTTATATATAAAATTCATCTACAAAGTGAAAATCTCCCTCTCGCCCTCGTGTAGGTATTCGGGTTTGTTTTGTAATTTTATACAATTATCACACTCCAGTTTGTATATTTTAAAACTGGATGTGAAGTGGGGGGGTTGGATTTTCGTTTATACTATTCCAGACGGTGTGTTTATATATTCGAATTTAGTGTTTAGAAATTAATATATCGTGTCAATTGAAAGTAATCTCAATATGTGGTCTGTAACAGTGAGAAAAAAACATATATATATCCAACATCCACTAAATTAGCTTTCGGGCAATGAGCCAATCCTTTCTACTAAACGAATGCAGCCAGCTAGTTTCAATGACTGCTAATACACTCGTGTCGTTTGCTTTTAAACAACTTGAAAATTATCTTCCGCAAATTTCTTCGAATTTTCTCCTTTAACATCATAAAAATTCTAACTTCTAAGAAACTTCACACAATTACTATCGATATAAGTGTATTATTCCATCGTCTAAAACCTGTGTAAATACATAAGAGATGGCAAAGTAGAACCCCAAAATAACACTTCCACATTTCTTTCCTTACCGATAAATTCTTCAGACGAACTAAACCGATTTTCACGTGGAAAGTAAACGTAACAACATCGATTCAATCACCATTTTGGGAGTGATGATCGTATAATTATTGCTGTTTTATATATATTTTTTAAAATAAGGGTTTAATTCTAATTTAAATACTAATTAATAATCGTATGGGGTAAGCTATTAAGGCACACTGGCAGTTACAATTATTTTTTTTCCTATTTAAATTTTTTTAAAGAACAATTTGTCATATGATGTCAACTTTATAATGCCATACAAAAGATCTCAGAACGCGAAAACATTGTTCTTTGCCAAAAGGGGATAGATCTATTTCCAGCCAACAAAAAACTCTCATTAGAAAAGATTTTTTAAATTCATTTAAGTATTTATTCGAATCGATGTGTTTTAAAATCGATTAAATTATACTAAATAACCTTTTAAAGTCTCTAATCAACCCCCCCCCAAGTTACTAGTGATTATAGAGGTTAATCCACTCGCAGACTAAGTTCTTTTTATGCTAGATTTTTTGTTTTGTTTAGAAAGTATTAAATTTCTATAATGCACTCTTCTATTTTTATTTACACTAACAGTGAAAAGTAAAGGAATTTAATAAAAGTTAATGTAAAAATGCTTATGTTTGATAGATAAGGAAAAAATGCACTTAAGAAAATCATTCTGCTATTCTTATTCTTTCTCCTCTAACATTTCACCGAAGAGGCCCCCATAATACCATGTTTTGTAGTTTGAAATTTAATACGGAAGTTGGTGAAAGTAGGTTAGTTTTTTTTTCCTCTCTCTCTCTCTCTCTCTCTGTGTTAGTTCAACAAAGAAGAGGAGGGGGGAAAAAACTGCTTCTCTGTAGATGCTATAGGGAATAGTAAAATCAAACTACTCAGTACACTATCACACGTAAGGAATTCTCTAAGTTTAACGTCGTGTTCAAACCGCAATTTTACTAGTTATACGAGTTTTATTACACCATATTCGATGCACAAAAAAAAAAAAATATCAGCAAATTCTATTGCAAAATCAGATTTTTACTACTACTACTTTTTTTAAAACCATTGACATAATTTTTTTCTTCTTTTTTTTGAGAAAATGTATACAAAAGTTTGTCTTTTACGAGAACCATATAACCATAAAAAAGTATAAACAAACATTCAGATTTTTATTCAAGAATGTATAAATTATTCTGTAGTTTTTATTGTATATAATTTCTTTGTTAGAAATAATTTCGATTATTTAACTTTTGCTGTTATTTATGTCGAAATCTCAAGTTTTCGGATGTAATAAAGTTCGTTTTTATGGTTGTTTCGAACAGTTTTTCTTTTTTTTTTTATGATAAATACCTTCTGGAGCATTGTAAGTTTTCTTCCAGTTTGTAATACACCTCCCTCTAATACCGTATACAACAATAATTATACACCGTTAACGTGTAAAAATCAGTGTATAGTAGAAGTCTCTATTGATCCGTGCTTATGTTTAATATAGTAACTACATACATTGATGATTTAAATTAAATATTTTTGCATAAAAATCTTCTATAAACAGCCATTAGTTCTCTTATTCATTTCTCGACACGGTGATAATTCATTATATTGTTTCCTATTGAAAAGAGCTGACGGCTACTGAAATTATCAAGTCCTGATTAATTTGCATGTAACTATGTAAGATTTAGATGCCACTTTATTAAATTCTGTAGGAATTAAATTGATTCAACTCTGTAACAATTGTTGTGCTACTAAATTATACGTTGTTTGAATTGGTTTGTAAATTTATAAAAGCAATTAGGGGTTATATTTTTAATGTTAATAGTATTATTTGTTATCTCTATTGTATTATCTCTAATGTGGTATTTTTTTCAAGTATAAAGCGCTTTATATATTATATAAAAGGAAATGTACTGTTTTGACTGTAGTGTATGTTGATCTGTGGACATTCAACTCAGTACTTTGCTTGTTTTTTTTTAATCTGATAGAGTGAAAAATTGTCGAAGAGAATAGGAGATAAAAGAGCCTAAAAGCATGGTAAAAAAAACACAAATTACTTTTAAAAGGAGCCAGATCTTTACTGTTTTTCCGCAATATTTTAATGTTATATATATTTTTTCTTTTTTGAGAGATTCTGTACAGTTTATACTAGCATTTGCCGTTGTTTCTAATCCTTATTAAGTTTAATATTTTTTAAAGCTACTAGCTGCAATGCTCGGGCTTTTGAGAGGGTAGACTTTAGGCGATTGTATTATTGTACAGTATTTTTTTAAGGAGTCGAAATAGAGCTATGTGTCTGGTGTCGTTCAGACTTTAAGTCTTTAAGTGAGTGGGAGAAGGCGATAAAAACAATGGTCTTAGTAACTAAAATGTGCCATTTATTGACCTGAGTATTTACAATAATGAAACTGCATTATATTAACGCTTGCTCGGGCTTAAGTTAAGAAGGGTGGCTTTAAAGGATAGTTGGGATGGAACCTCTCACAGTATTTTACTAAGTTGTCGAAGAACATTCATGCTCGATTTGATATGGATGCATTGTACGATATGTATATATATACATTTAGATTTGAAATTTTTCATTATTTCTTTGTAGTTTTTATCGAGTTTTATATATCATTTATATGTTTTTTTAATATAATTTTCAAGCAACTTCAGATATATTCTGTAAGAGTATAGCACAATTAAACACATTTAAATCGTTATTAAACATTACATTATTATTATAAACGACTATACTTTATAATTAACACGACAAAAATGGCAAATATGCTCTGTCCAAACTCAGTTTGCATTAAAATATTTCAGTAACTTTAAAATTATTTACAAAGTAGTAATTCAAATATGAAGAATTTAATCACAGTTAATTATAATTGCAATAGATTTAGCTCCTTGTTATCGAATATTGAATTATTGAAACGGAACGTTAGTCAAACAAACCGAAATACAAAAGTTTAATTGCAGAGGCGAAAAGCAATCAGGACACGACGAGTTCAATATAAACTGAATTTGCTACCTCGCAAAATCTAGTTGAACACGATCATAATATATATATATATATATATAAACTTATAAACCGTGTAAATTATTATTCTAGAAGTTAGATCAATAAAATGATACAAGGGTGGTCCAAATATCAGTTAACCATTGAAAATATTAAACTACTTATTATACATTAAAAATGGCGATGCAGAAGCTGTAATGTTACTCGAATACGTTCTAAACTCGGTTTACGAGGTAACAAGGTAGACTAATTTTTGGACCACCCCGTGCTTGCGTTAAGTATCATTAATTAACTGTCGGTTGCGTTTCATGATGATAGAATGGTTTAAATCGATGAAAGAGACTGATATTAAAGTAAATTATATCTTGTTTCTGAAGTAGTAAGGGATTGATTTATAGCTTTCCTTTGTATTATTATAAAGTATATAAGGGCCTGAAGGCATTTTCTTACACTGGAGTAAGTCAAAAGTTTGGGAGTGTATTTTTATTTTATTTTTAGAGCCGACCTTATACAGTATATATCAGCACAATTGACAGTATCTTATCTTTGAAAATATTTTTATATATTAGTAAACGGGTAAATTTTTTTTTCTTCAATTTTTTTTTCCTTATTTTCTCAATCTTATAAATATTATAATATGCATCCTTTACCTATTTTCCGAATTTACAAATGTTTAATGCATGATAAAAATCTGATGTTTTTTATTTATCTTGTTTTTAGTTTTCTTTGATTTATTCTATGGATGATTTTTGTTCTTCTTCTTCACCTTTCTAACTTTCTTTCAATATATTATTTGATATTTCGAGAATAAATTTGCCTCAAGGCCCTTCTCTTGGCATAAAATAATAAGTTTAAGTGTATAAATCAGGCTCTAATTTGCTTTTTTTAAACGTATTTACAGGGTAGCCCGAAAGTCACTTAACACTGTTTTGTGTGTTTCCAGTTGTACAGATATTTTGTGACGGTTAACCAACTTTCGGTCCTCTGCGTACAGGGTGGCCCGAAAGTCAGTCGACCGAAATTTCGTCCGTTAGAAAGGGTTTCACGGTTCCGGACATTAATATAAGCGAATTTTATTCAACAAACTAAAAATTACTCTTTTTTTTCCAATAAGAAACATTCAGATTTTAATTATAATTTTTATTATTTACATACTATTATATAGATAAAAAAACACATCAGAAAAATAAAATAAACTTAACTAATGTGTGTTTTTAATATACAGTTTACACACACATATATATATATATATATATATATATATGTGTGTGTAAACTGTATATTAAAAACACACATTAGTTAAGTTTATTTTATTTTTCTGATGTGTTTTTTTATCTATATAATAGTATGTAAATAATAAAAATTATAATTAAAATCTGAATGTTTCTTATTGGAAAAAAAAGAGTAATTTTTAGTTTGTTGAATAAAATTCGCTTATATTAATGTCCGGAACCGNATTTTTTTTTTTTTTTTGAAATTTTTTACAAAGTTTTCAGCATTAAATATTAAAATTTCCCCTGTATTTTTTGCTATTTTAGATTATTTAATAATATAAAGTAACTAGAAATTGAACTTTAATGCTGCAGGGAGTAAGGAAAAAATATTTTAAAAAAATTAACGTATTAAATTATTTATTTATCCATTGGTAATTTAACAATATTTATTATGATTTTAATGCGTTTAAAAACGTAATTTAATTCACTAAAAAAATTAAGATAATGTCTTAAGTTCCGGGCATGACGAATTGCGAAATTTTCATCCGGACAAAGGACAATAAATCTAAGATTTAAGCAATTTCTTTCTCTCTTTTTTTTCTTTTTATTACTTTAAAAAACAAGAAACAAACCGGAAAGAAATCTTGTAAATTCAATATTATCGAAAAACACGTCTTAAAATTCTCTTCATACATTTAGTGTATTTTATGCCAAATGTAAAGTGTCAAGCTTAATATTCTTCCTCATTTAAGTACTGCATAAAACTCCTAATCCCATTTACTTAGCTGGAAAATTAGGTATACGTTCATTTGCATAATTCATGCATAATTTTCTTCAGATGAGAGGAGTGAAATAGCATTTTATTTATTTATTTTTCGCTTCTAAAATTAAATTAAATATCATATTCGAGACGAAGTACTTCGACTTTATAAAATGTACCGTAGTACCTGCGTTAAAGTTCATAGATGAAACATAAGTGTAGTAAGAAAAATTGAAACTTTATTTGTGTCAGGAGCGAGTCTGTTGTTGCAATGGAAAATAATGTTGTAAGTAAATAGTAAGTGCTATAGATAGACTAGAGTATTTTAACATTGCCTGCAAAGAAACTATAGGTTATTCTCTACAATTTATTTTGGTAGAATGGGTCATAAACACTGACGTGTATGAGCCGTAGGATCTTTTAAGAAAAATCCTTTTTATTTAAACGATGTAGGGGTGAATTAAATTAGAGTTATTTGATATTAAATATCTATATTTATATACGTGAAAAACAATGTAAGGACTTTATAAATTGGCAAGTATCCTAATGCGAGAAATATTTCAAATTGTATAATAGTACAATTTAAAATTTAGAATACGTTCATTTATTTATAATTAAAACAAAAAGAAATTGGGAGTAATTTATCTCACCCCTCAAAAAGGTATCATTTTACAATACATCTCTGCTCTGCAGAGAAGAGATAATTTCAGGAGAAATGCATTATTATTATTATTATTATTTATCTTACGAAACAGATTTATGTTTTGAATTATTAATGATGTTTTTATTACATTTTTCTGGTTATTAATATCCTGTTGCAAGAAAACGAATTTTTATTTATTTTTTGTTTTTCTTCTCTTCAGTGATGATGATGTATTCATAACGTGTTTTCATTAATTAAATTTTGATAGGTTGCAACCAAAGGAGAATCTCACAGCATCAGGCATGCTAGTAAAGAAGCCAATGAAATTAAAAATTCACATAAAAAACTTCTACCATGTAAGTATTTTTATATTTTTATAGTCATTTAACGAAATTCTGTAAACATACGCAACACTTACATGCAATTACACAACGGTTACACAATAGTTTAACGTTGTAAGTTCGTTTTATAGAGCATAACAAAAGTGTGCTAGTCTAAAGAATTGGCATAAAATATATGAAAATGTACTGAAATGTAAGAATTTCTACTCCTATCTTTCAGTATTATTGTCCATCGTGTAGCGAAGTTCATATATTTTATAGAGCATAAGAACTTATCATCAATAAAGCTTCTACCGAACTGATAGTTTCTAGTTTTTATACAGCGTAATAACGTATGCTCTATAGAATAGACTTATAATATAACATAAATTGTTATGTTGCAGTCATTTTTCATGCATTTTGTTATGCTTTTAGTCGTTTTTAAACATTTTTCTCTTGATATTTTTTACTGTCTTTTACTAATTAAAGTAAATGTAACTCCTTTCCTAACATTAATTAATTGGGAAAATATTCTTTATTTTCTTATACTTTTTTCATTCGAAAATATCGACCAGGACGAAACTCCAATCTTAATCATTTACTAATTAATTTTTAATTTATAAAAATATCTTCTTTGAATAAATCTATAATTTTCACTCTAAATAATATATTCACGGGCCTATATGGAATTACATACGCTTGTAAATGAAATGAATATAATGAATAATATTTGCATTTCATATATTACTAATTTGAATACTAATTATGCTTTGATTTAAAGTAAAATATTACAAGAGAATAAGAAACTTAATGTTAAAATGAAACTATCGATTCATAAAAAAAATCCACACGTAAACTTACGAAGATCTTTACGATTATTCTAATAATAAATAGCTCAGACGTTGATTAATTTTAAACAAATAATAACATGTTACTTCTAGACACGTTCCTGACGTAAAATAAACGAATTTAAGCGCTTCAGATCAATATTTCGTTGGCAACAATTATTACTAATTAGCTATTGAACACGGAGAAAATGGTTAAAAATTGCTTTAAGTACGCTACGACCTGTAAATAAATCACGAATATTAAGTAGAAATTCTCGTTTAGAGTAAGTCTGTAAGAGATTTCTGTGAAGTAATTCAAGCGAAATTCGGTACACGAAAGAATGAATCCGGTTGATGAAAAAGAAAAAAGGATTTTAAAGAAACCTCTACTAACAAATTAGCGAGATGCATCGTCATTGACTCATTCAGTAGTTAGAATGTATCGTAATTGGATCACACGAATGAAACAAGTCTGGTGTATGAAACAACGTTTCAGTATCAATAAAAAGTAAAGATATTTGATACATTTTAATTGATGAGAATTTAGTGGTATACATCAAATAGTGCGTGGATTATTTGATAAAGAATTATTATAAATGCGATAAGCTAGAAGGTATTTGTTATTGACTTATGTACGGTTTAGTGATGACACAAATGGAGCAGATTGGCGACAGTACGATTTTCATTTGATTTTTTTTTTCTTCTTTTAAGCCGTGGGACATACTTTATTCCTTTAAGTGTTGGTGACACGGATTTGGCACGGAAATAATACATGTATTCGAGAAATTTTCGCTAGTTTCTCTGTTCGTTTTGGCTTTGTTTCATTTATAATCTAAATACGAGGCCTTATTCTACATACCGTGTAAGTAATGCTGAATATGGGGTGTAAGTTATGATAAAAGAAACAAATGATGACTGTTGTTATTAAATTTAGTCCTGAGCCTGAGCGTCAGGAGAAAATTTACCAGGGGGAGGAAGCAAATTAAATTTTTAGGGGGTTTTCACGTGTCTTATGGTCGAAGCCGTAAGGTTATAAGTTGTGGCAGTGGCCCGTTATCCTATATGCAGAAAGGATAATTGACTATGGCTTCCACTAACAGAAGGGGAGCCCAAATCAATCATTTATAGGAAAATATTTCTCCCGAAACATTCCTCGAAGAAAAAATGCCTGAAGTCAATACTATACTTGGGAGGCCTCCTAATTCAAATTCACCTGGACCCAACACTTTATTGAGTTGTGGAATTTTTTACTCGATTCCAGAAAGGGACAAGTGTCCCGTTTGCTCTTCCTGATCCTGATAAAAATAAATTGGTTAATAACAAAGGCACTTTATTATTATTATTATTATTATTATTGACGTCGGATCATCTACAAAATTTCTAATAATGTTCTTACATTTATGTACAGTACAGTAAATTCCATCAACGGCAATATGTCAGATATCGATTGATAATATAATTTTGGTATCAGAAGTTTCCAGTAGAATATTTATGGCTATGAATTATTAAAACAGCTCGCAACAAAATATTCTGGCAGAATGATGATTATAGATTAGAAATGATTAAACGAATAGCACTTAAAAAAAAACATTTATAACACGGAATTCTCACTAGCACGCAAGATTAGAAACTTGAAGTTATTTTATTCCTCCCACCCTATCACTGCAACATAAATTATCATTCTAATAAGCTGTTTTTAAATTAATAATTTACGATAATTTTTGTTATTTTCGTTGAGTCAATTGTAAATATTCTCCCTCTTCCTCTTCTTAAACTAATTACAATTCGACGATATCGCATTTCGCTGTTTGAATTTATAACATAATCAGAAAATGAAACAGTAATTACAAGTAATTATCGTAACTAAATTAATGTTTTAATTAATATTTTAGATGATTACAATCGTGTTGTTCTGGAAAATTTACCTGGTGTTCCTGATTCCGATTATATAAATGCATCGTACATAGACGTGAGTAGAGCGATGGGACATTCATTAATAAGAGGGGGAAAAATGCAGATTTTTTTTTCTTTTTTTTTGTGAAATCTCTTGCTGAATTAATTAAATTATTGTCTATTTTTAGGGTATATTAAAACCAAACGCATATATCGCTACACAAGGTAAATAAATAAATTATATATATATATATACATTGTATTTATTTATAGAAAATATTATTTTCTAATCTCATTCCTCTCTTTGTTTTTATTGAATATTTACAAATCTTTCGTTGTATTTTTTCTCTTTCTTAAAATTGTTGTGTGTTTCGTTTTCTTAAAAACAAAAAAAAAAAATTTAAATAAATGTATCTGTGTGCTTGAATTTATATACATCTTTTTATTTTATTGTTATTAAAATATAAATTACATTTTTCTGTTGTTGTTGCTGCTGTTTAATTTTTAACTTGGCAACAGAGTAGGAAATTTTTAAATATAAATATATATATATATATATACATTCTTCTGATGTAAATGTGTTTACTCTGTTAATAAAAGAAAAGAAAATGAAATTTTCTCTTACGTCTTATTAATTTTAATGCGATATTTTCTCAGGTCCAAGTGATGAAACGACAGCTGATTTCTGGAGGATGGTTTGGGAGAAGAATACTTACATTATCATCATGTTAACTAAAGTTTTTGATTTTATTAAGGTAAGTTTATTAATGAATGCGAACCAAGGGTGTCCGCTGCAACTTTTCCAAGTGGGGGAGGGAGACGGTTACGCTCCCACTATCATAATTATTCCTTAAGCAAGAGTGACAATAGCTTATATCGTGTAATTTGCCGTACTAATGTATGAGGAAAAGAATAGAAATTTCCGACACTTCTTACGGAATTAATTATAAGGTTCTAACTTCCAAAACTCTTTCGACCTTCGTTAGAAGGCCTGATTCGTGTGGGGGAAATGACCCGTTCTCCCCTACCTTTGATGCGAACAGATTCTTGATAAATATTTATAGAAGAATTTGATGCGTGCGAATGAATTCGGTTTCTTAAAATTGTTGTAGCTTACATAATAATTGTTTAATTTGCAATATTAATTTTTTAAAAATCCTGTTTTAGTTTTGAAGTTTTGCAAAATTTATCCAGGATACAGAAACGTTACGTTCGTGATTCTATAAATTAGAGAATGCTGATCATAACTTTATGATCAGGATTTTATAACTTATTTTAACATTTCTTTTCTTTTCTTTTCTGTATCAAATAAATTATATACATTCTAGTAATTAATTTTTTATTGTTCAATATAATCCTGATCATTTATTTATATGTAATTATGGGCCAAACATCAGTTAGTTTTTGTTTAATAAACAATATAATGTAATAAAATTGTAATGGAAAATGGTATTTATGGGTTTTATGCGTTCACTTTATATGATTTTTCTAGAGTTTGTTCTTTATTGGGTTGCAGTTTTCAAATTACAAGCCCCTATAAGTTCCCACTGTTTCTGTTCGTTTGTCCTTCGTTAATTTTTGCAATATGCTTAGAATGTTATGAATTAAATTCTTAATTTATATCCTTCACAGACTTTTAAAGCGTTTTTCTCCTCTAAAATTTATCTTATAGGTGATGTGTGTACAGTATTGGCCCATGGATGCAGAACATCCGGAAACATACGGAGACGTAGAGGTTCATTTGATAAAAGAAGATATGGCAGCCAGTTTCTGGACTAGAAAATTCAGATTAAAAAAGGTTAAGACAAATATTTTAATTATTTTACATTCATATTTTTAAAATTAACTTTATATATTTTAATTAAACAGGGGGAAGAAGAAAGGGAAATCCACCAGTTACACTTTACTAACTGGCCATCTCATACATGCCCCTTTTCAACTACTCTTCTAGAATTTCGAAGGATTGTTCGCCTTTACATGAACCAACATACCGCTATGGGACCTGTCGTGGTACATTGCAAGTAAGGTTTGTTAACTATGAGTTATAATTCGAGTAATAGTTAATCTCTTATAAAGTTTAACCGGGTTTGCAGCGATGGATGCGCTAGAACTGGTACATACATCTGTATCGATGCCAATTTGGAATTAGCAGAAGAAGATGGTATGTACGACGTGTTTAATTATACTAAAAGGTTGAGACAAGCACGAAAAGGAATGGTAGAGAGCGTCGTAAGTATCGTCACGCAGTTGTTATAAGCAAACTAAACACACGCCGCCATTTTTTTTAAACCGTTGTTCGTTACTATTTGTAGGAGCATTATAGATTCATTTATGAGGTTTTGATGGAGGCTCACGAATATGGTATAACCTGGTTTCCTGTGAGCGAATTAACTCAGAGAATGAAGCAAAAATCTATAAAGAGTCCAATAACTAGACAGAACGAATATCAGAGAGAATATAACGTAATGTTTCTTTTATTTTCGTCAAAAATAAAAATAAAAAAAATAGTATAGTTGCTATTTATAAGCTGTAATGGGTTAAAGGCATATTAATATTTTTTCTTTTCTTTTCCGATTTCCAGAAAATCGTTAAGAAAATCTCCAAATTTACCATTGGAGATTGTGCTGGAGGGCACAGGATAGAGAACAGAGATAAGAATCGAGATATAACTACGGTACCGCGTAAGTGTTATCATTTAATGTTAAAAAATTGTTATTTTTATGTTCACTTAACGTCGAACAACTCAATATTAAAGTAATTACGTTCTATTATCTAAAAATAAAAAAGTTTTCCTCCATTTAATATAGGAAAAAAAAGAAAATGATTTTATGTTATTGTTTATCACAGAAAAGTAATTTTTTTTCCGTTAAAAAGTACTTAGTTTAAATGAAAAATATTCGAGTGGGCATCAAGACATGACATTTAGGCCAACTCTATTAAAATAATTACATTAAGTAAAATTAAATTACTGGTTAAATCATACAACAAATCGTTGGGGAGTAATGCATTTAACATATGACTTAAAATTTGTTTTCAATTTCCCTCTTTTCTTTTTTAATGCCGTTATCCTATTCTTATTTTATTTTGCAGCGGACAATTTCCGACCTTATTTGACTACATTCCAAAGTAATGAAACAACCGATTATATCAACGCAGTCTTTGTTGATGTAAGTTATCTATAAACTTTTATTAGACATTTTACGATTCTCTCGAAAAGATTTTACGGAATCCCTACTTGTAATTGCACACTAACCTATTTATTTTCCACTTACAATAAACTTTATCGCTACTGTAAGCTCTGTTCATTACTAACATATCGCAAAAAAAAAAATATCCTAAGAGCTACTCATTTACATTATCCTCTTCTACTAAGTAAATTTATGTTTTGAAGATCTAAATTTATTTTTACCCTCCGGGATGAGGCTCGCTATTTCTTTCACTTTAATAACGCGTGTGATATATTTTCTTGAATAAATCGTGCATTTAAACACTTCCACATCCTCACGCATTCATATTCTACTCTTTTATATAACTCAAGTTTACGTCTTTCTATCAGTAAGTCGAGAATAGAACCCGCTGTTTGATATTCGTTAAGAGTTTCACTGACTTGTTGACATAGTAGGACTTTGCTTTTATGAACCTAACATCAGAAGAAGCGGTAAATATTTTCAAACTTTCATATTCTACAAGCCTTATATTATCAATTTTCACTTCAAAAAATCCAACAAATTTCCTGGCAAAAAAGTTAAAATTGTGTGCGGCTCCATCTATTGTGAGGTTTTATTAAAAACACTTTTACATTATTAATTATTAGACAAAAGGATTAATTTTAAGAGTAGACGTGAGTTTAAAAAAAAAAAAAAAAAACATTGCAAATGTTAAAAATGTCCACTCGAGATACGACACACGACCTTCTCTATCTTCTAACCGCCTCGACCTTTAATCACCAAAATTTAATAGCATCAAACTCCCTAATATGCAAACCTCCTCGCAAAATTTCAGAAATTTTCGACAAAAGGCACGGAAGTTATTAAGCTTCGAAGTGGGCGAACAAAATCGTGTTCCCATCGCACACTAGCATCCATACAAACAGGGAAAAAGCCCCAATTATTTTTGCATTTCTCGACGTTTCAAAGTCCTCGGAGTTTAAATATGTAAAATCTTGGAGTGGTCATTTTTCGAACGATCTCTATTCGAAGGGGTATTAAATATCTTCTTCCGTACACGTGAACTACTTTGCTAGCTAAATTTCCATTTTTTTTTCCTTCCTTTTTCTTATCTACATCGTTGTTACTCGAGTATAAAAAATTTGATTTGATACACTTCACTACGATTTTGATATCATCGCTTCACGAACTTCGCGTCACGCAAATGCGCATAACATCAAAAAGAAATATTTTTCGTCTCGAGATCGATATTAAATAACTCGGCAGTTGATCCCCCACTTTATGAGTGTAATCTGCTTTTATTGAACACTTTTAAAGACGAAAGACTAATATTTACCTTCTATACTATTTTAAAGGGTTATTTGAGGGCTAGAGAATTTATTGTTACCGAATGGCCCGCATTGAGGACCGTACCCGATTTCTGGTCTCTTGTGTACGACCATGATTGTAGCTGCATCGTACTACTAGCAAATCCTCCTCCGTCTAACGTAAGCTGAATAAATTTCTTTCTGTTTATTTATAATCGATAAACTGATCTTTACTTATCAGTATCAATATTCCTTTACCAGAACTATCCAATGTTTTGGCCAGGGGAGAGAGAAAAGAGGAAGAAATTTGGTCCAGTCTTCACTATTGACGTCGTATCGTTTAATCACTATTCGAATATTAAATCTTGGATATATCGAGTTACTAAAAAGGTAAGTAAATTTATTCACAGTCGAACCCCGTTGATGCAAAGCCGAAAGGACTTGATAACTGGCACTTCTGTATTAACGAAATTAACATTGAAATGCCTATCCTTCCTCGTCTACGGACGGCAAATTTACTTCGTATTAACGCGACTTCGCGTAAATCGTTAACGTAATAAGGGAGTTTGGCTGTATTATTTTAAAACATGTTATTTTACAAATGCGAATATGTAAAATTTCAAATTAACGAACTCGAAAATGGTTTCATCCATCTTTTTTAACTCTAACGTTTGCATGTGCCGTAAACATTTTCTCCTGTTTTCTCGAGCACAATTTTAGTATTCGTGAAAAATTCAAATTGCCTTTATTCTCTAAAAAGTGTAAATAAAAAATTCGGAGACTATAAAGTAAATTTGAAAGTTTTTCAACAACGTTTACACGATTTTACTCCATTTATTTTCCATCAGTTTGATAAAAATGTTTCCCCTCCTCGCCCATCTTTAGCAACTAAACTTAAATCCAAGTGCTCTCGGATTCACATAACAAATTTGACTGCTTCGTGAGGTCTAAAAAAAAATCTAATGCCCACTTTACTATCCAACGCAGAATGATGCCCATTTCCTTTTATAATATAAAACACTGTTTTCCATTGGTCTGATTTAAAACTGTATAAGAAACAGATTCTTCTCTTACAATCTTCAGTTTTTATGTACAATTTTATGTATTTCCAGGTCGTTTCTTTAACGGAATTGATGGCCGGAGTGAAAGGGGATACAAAAACGACACAGTTGTTTCAAATCACATGTTGGCCACCCGGTCATAAAGTCCCTACGTCGACCAATGCTATAGTTGAGGTGATGAATATGGTGGAGAGATGGAGACAGAGAACGAGTTATGGCCCCGTAGTGGTGGTGTCCACGTAAGTTTTCATAAAAGATGATTATTTTACGTCACGGAATCGTCATATAATTTTTCGTTTTTTTATTTTAGAAACGGTAAAACAAGATGCGGTGTTTACTGCGCGGCTAGTTTCGCTATCGAACAGGTGATAGAACACAACGAAGTAGACGTATTCGGAGCAGTCAGAACAGTAAGACGTCATCGTCCTCAGCTGGTGGAGAATATGGTTAGACGCCTACAAATATTTACAAAAAAAAACTGGGAATATCCCTTCCATAATCCTATTTCTAACCTTTTTTTTCAGACTGAATACAAGTATTGCTACGATTTAGTACTGCATTACGTTTTAAACTATTTGCATCAAGAATGAAGAGGATAGCGAATCCTTCGTCGATTCGTCTGTTGAGTTAATCTGCCTCGGAGAACGCAGATCTCTGTTAATAGTGTATCGCGTTTGCACATCATGAGGGGTAGATAAACGCAAAAATCTGCGATACTAAAAGCAAATATATCTTCCCAAATTACCCTATCTTATCCATCGTCCTTTAAACACAAGAAGGAATACTAGAAGTGGAGTAATGAGGAGAACACGGCAATAACAATGGCGGTTAACACTATAATTAACAACTGCCACGTGTCATAATCGTGACTTCAGGTATTTTTTTCTCTTTTTTTTTTACATATATTTATTAGTGTTTTTCGCACACACTCTAACACAATAGAATGCACATGCTTTACTTAGTTATCACACAAACACTACACACATATACGAACTCACACATACACACACACACAAACAACACAAGAAAATTTCCAGTTTATCATCTCTTACTCTGTCATATCCCACGAGTACAAAATACAAGTAAGTGTATGTGCATCTGCTATTGGTACACGCAGGTATAATTTTATAAGAGAGAAAAATGATGTCTTGAAGAGTAAATAAGTAAATTGTATATCATGAAATATAAAAAAAAAACGGATGGAAACCATATCAAGGAATGTTTATAAAAATTAAAAAAAATAATAAAAAAATACGACACTTTATCGTTTGATGAAGATGTATTTTGTGGAATCGCTAACGAATAGCGACCTTTTCCAATATTTTGTCCTACCAGAGAGAGAGAATGTATATAAAATTATCGTTATATACCGTGTTAAATGTTGAAAAATAACGAAACAAATTCGAAAGAATCGAAAAAAAAAAAAAATTGATTTGGATAGTTTGTATGGATGCCAATGTATAGTGTACGTTGGAATAAAACAGTTTTATAGTTACAGATGGTGCATCAAGGTCTGATCTCACGCGTACTCGTAAAAATGGATCGCGTGTTTATCTTAATTAAACTGGAGAAAAACGCACAGTTTCATTTTTAAGACGTTTACATCTGTTAAAAGAATGGTTATTTTTAAACTTATCCGGCAATGAAATTTATTCTTGCATTTCAACTTTAAATATTTTATCACGAACAACCATACCGGGAAGAAACAAAGCAAAAACAAAAAAAAAAAAACATCCAATTTTAAGTGTTCAATACCGGAACGGGCATACAACATAATCGATTTTCCTTCGATTTACATATACTACACGCTTATAATTGTCGAATTATATTACACATTTTTACTCTTAAGTTTATATTGTGTACGTGTGTATCGTTATTAATCATCCCCTGATCGATAGATATTGATCGATCCGTAGAATAGGTATAACGAGCTTCGGAAGTTTAAATTAAATTAATGAATTTAGTCGATTATTAGTGTAAAAATTGACGGTTTCGATCGTCAATTGCAACCACGATTTTGGGTAGTTATTACGGAAACAAACAACGTATCTAATCGGTAAAGCAGTAAAATTTTACGCTCCATCCGACTTTTCGGTAGTTTTACGACGGTGTTGCAGCTGTTTAATATAAAATGCCCACGTTTACCTTATTGTTAATGTCATCTTCAACTATTAAAACTCGTAAAACTTCTCATTAAGCCGATGTTAAACATAATTTGGGCGATAAAAAGTTATCTCTTACGTTAAGGTGACGTTAATGTAATAATACTCGAGCTCACGTGAAGTGTTGGAAATGTCAGTGTTCGAAACTGGAACGTTTTGCTAATTTACAAATTCCTGTTTTGATAGAAGGCGACGTGGAAGAAATGGAGAGGGGAAAAGAGACGCTGCGAGGCGAGAAACTGTCAAAAAAAAAATAGCGAAAGTGTAGAAGAATGCCAAATACAAAGATTGCGATTACACATTTGAACACAGATAGAGAAAAATCCGGCAACCAGTTGCATAACTTTCCCAGTCAAACTATAAAATTGTGCGTGGCGCCATCTGTTTTGAGATTTTATTTTAAACAAAAAAAGCTTTTTATATTATTAATAATTATAAAGTGGTAAATTTTGCAGATGGAAATGAGTAAAATCTTAAGTCCGACTCACTAGAGATATGGCAGATACCCCTCTATCTCCCCACTCTCTCGACCTTTAACTGCCGAAATTTAATAGCATCAATCCACCTAATATGCAAACCTCCCTGCAAAATTTCAGACATATTCGACAAAAGGCACGGGTGTTATTAAGCTCGAAAGTGTACAAACCCCCACCAAACACGAACAGATAAAAAACGCACAAATTTCTTGCATTTCTCTTCAAAAATGTAAAAATCTGATGCACAAACTCACAAGAAAAGAAGAAAAAAAAACAGCGAAATAAACACAAAAATCAATTGCGAGATGAACAGAAAAGAATACCAGGAAGAAAGATAACACTAGAAAAAGTTATTGCATTACTTCAGCACCAGTTAGGATCCAGTACAATTTCTCATAGAGAAGAAATTGCCCGTTTAAGAAAAAGTAAATCTCCTTATTTTTTTCCTCTTTTAATCCTTATATTTATATAATTCTAATTGGGTTCGGCCAGACAAACAAACAAACAATTTAAAATAATAATAATAAAAGTATGTCGAGATAACGCGATTAAAGGATTAGAAAAGTTGGAAAGAATCACAGAATTTTTTACGATCGACGTTAATGTTGTTTGCATAATTTGCAAAGTTTGATTGCTTAAAGTTATCGCTAGTAGAATTTACGGACAGTGGGATCAGACGTGCAACCTCTAAAGTACAATAGTAAATTAGCTAAATCGCTCGATAACACGGTAGCGATTTAGCTATTTAATTGTCTCACATAGCGACTCGCAGCTTAATGGCATGAAATTTACACGTACACGAGGCGGAAAACTATCGTCGCCACTGTAATCGCTAACACAGAAAATTGTCCGGATTATTACAGTCGCGACAACGTTTACGAATCGCTAATTTGTTCGCAATTAATTAATTCGAAATTTTCCGTCCGACTCTTGGAAATTTTTAATAAAATTTTTCAGTAATTCAATCGCTATCGCTGCGCCGGCGAGAGATGTACTTTTAGACGAGATTTGTGCGATTTAACGCTTACGATTTGCGAATTTAAGTTTCAGCACAGGTGAGTTGTTTTTTTTTAATTGTTTCGTATGTTTACGTAACGGAGAAAGACACAAAAAAAAAGAAAATCCTTAATCTTACCGTTTGCGATGAGGCTAAAGCGAGAAAACTGTAGCGCAATCGCAAGCGAGAAATTAAGTAACATGTAACTAATCGCGATTGATTTTTTGAGGCTCGTTTTTTGAACGTTTCGAACGTAAGTAATTTTGTGATTCGATAGTTTACGGCACGGTAAAACAATTGCAAATTGTCAGCAGAATAGTAGTAAAGAAAGCGATTGTTTTATATAACAATCGCAATCGTAAACACGCCTTGGCTTAGATTTTCTCCTAAAATGAAAAGAAAAAAAAAATTGCGATTTTGCGTGAGGTCGCTCGCGATTGAAATCGTTGTTGTTCGAGAATTCTACACGCGTTAAACCAGTTACACTGGTGCAGAATTTATGAACGCCGTACACGTATAATTTATTCATGGTTCTGAAAGTAGAGCGTTCATTAACTCTACGAGTTTCCGAACGTTCTTAAACTCAATTTTTTTTTCACATTTAAAGGAATATTTGGTGTTTACGGTGTTCTATGAGCAAAATTAAGGAACAATTACAATAAATCAAATTAATTTAAACAGAAAATACGAGGTCGGAGACAATATTGTCTCTACTCTCGAACAAGACAGAAATTTGGGAGCTGGGTGGAAGAAATTAATGACGTAGGAGAGAACGTCACGGAGATACAAGCGGACTACATAATATAAATAAACGACGATCATATTTTATTTAAAGCACGGCACCATTAAAGTTTCTAGCTAATTACAAAAATTATCGATAGATGGCACCACGGGACAATATACTGTAAGCGTTGACAATCAATCGGCCATTTTTTAATTGTATTTTGTGACTAAATTTAATTTAATAACTTAATTTTATTTAAATATTATTTCTAATTTTCTAAAATTAACAACGAAAATTTCTAAACGATTTTTCCACTTGTTTTTTACATAAATATTTTTTTTCTTTCCTTAAAAAAAATCAGTATTTAGGTAACACGTTGCATAAGTTTAAGCATTTATAAACATATTTTATTATTTTAATACAGATTAAACCCTTCGACCGGATATATAAACGTCAATGTGTGTATACATGTTGTAGTTATCAAGCAATAATGAATATAAACAAGTGATAATGATTTGAGGTTTATTAAATATACAGCATATTTACACGAATTTCAACATATTTTTTATCAGTATAAAAACTAGATTTATGTCCATCTTAAACAAGCAAATTATACATTTAATCATAAGGATATTAATAATTTACACATTAAATTTAAGTGACAATTAACATGTATATCTTGTTTATATTTACAAAATAATACATTTAAGTTATACACTCCATATATAAATAATTTTTTAAGTGTAATGTGAAAGAATAGAACTTTAATCTGATAAATGGTATCAGCAGACTGAACTCTTAATCAAAGAGTAATAGTACATTAAAATATATCAGGTAGTATAGGTTAAATGACAAGTATAATCATTCATACCTGATAACAAAATTTAGAAAAATTATATATATTTAACGGTTATAGTAGACTTTAATCACAAATTTAACCCCTAAATAACAATGTATGAATCATAGAAAGCATTCAGAATATATAAAACAGGTAAAACAAGTTGTTGAAAGATATAAATAAACTGTCTTGTCAACCTTGAGTGATTGAAGCTGTCAAAATGCAATATATCTGGTATAATTATACAGAAAATCCATGTTACATTCAATGCTTTAAGTTGTTTTAAAACATTATCATATGTTAAACAGTAGGAATGTCTTTTAAAATAAAATAAAAGCTGTAATTAAGACTCTTTTTTTGGTACAAAAATACATTTAAAACCCATTCCAGGATGCTTGATGTTGTAGAAGGGAATAAAATTAATCCTTGAATATCATTATGGCCAAGTTAGGGCGGTGATGCTCTTGTTTAAAGTACAAACACTCACATTTTAATTAAGTATTTAGAAAATAGCAGAAAGCAATAAGCATATAAGACCCAAACGTTCGAATTTAGTCATCATGCATAATGACAAACCCAATCTCATGACTTTCACCATGATTCGTTTGTGAAACATTAAAACGATGATGGACAGCCAGATAGGACGTTCTTTACTCGGTGGAGAAATCATTTCGGATGTATTTAAACTAAAATATAAAACTATATATATTATATATATAAAATTAGACATTTTTATCGCGTAAAGTTTCAATTTCGCATCTTACCATAACGAGCATCACATAACACACGTTTTTCGATTCGTCAGCGCCACCTGAGAAATTTTTATCAACTGAGAAATAAAATTTTTATTTATTTATTTGTATAACAAATTAAATAATAATAATAATAATACTTAAAATTTACTTTTATAATTTTTAGGGACATTTCTATTACCTTAAACTTTTGAATTAGAATAGACGTGTTATATTTATTTATTTATTTACTTCACTCTATGAGCAGCACCAACAGATCCTTTTAATCAATTCCATCGGGAATTCGGCCAGGCCTGGCGGTGAGGGACGGTGTCGGATATATCCGAATGGTTTACCCTCGAAAAATTCCTGAGGTTTTCGGCTCGTCCGGATTTGTTCCCGGGCCTCCAGATTGGTAGTCTGCCACTCGGCCATCTATAAACTGATAGTAAGGGACGGGGCCTGAAACATTTGGAACGGATTGTCCATGAAAACTTATTCGAGATTTTTGACCAAATGAATTCGAACCCAGGACCTCAGAGCTATAAGATTGCGCCTTAAATTCTCGACTATCCGGCCGTCTGCCGTTAAGGTGATCGGTAACCGGCTACTGGTGGGCCGAGTGCTCTGAGATACCAAAGAACGAATCCGGACAGGTCGAAAAACTCCTGAAATTTTTCGGAAATGGTTCGTCCAGGTATATCGAGTTCCTTCCCTCACCAGATTGCCCCACAGTAAGCCTGGCGGATATGGCTCACCAATGAGCTGGCTTGGGAAATTCCAGGGACTGGTCGCGTGGGATTTTCCAGGTTTTCTTCGCGTGTATAAAACCTAAATAGCAACAAGTTTACAATATGAAGTTCTTTCTGGATGATATCCTAGGCAGATCTCCTTGTATTGCATTTCTTTATTCCATCAAACCGAACCAAACCTGTTCTGGATATGTCCGGTTTTGTTGCATAGCAGCATCCATTATAGGATTCATGACGATTATAGGATCATGATAACGTACAAATGTTCAGTTAGAAAGTGAAATTGTACAAAAACCTACATTACAAATTTATAGTGTCATGCCTTTTATAGTTTCTGTTGTGTTATCTAAGAATGTTTCCTATTCTGCAATACGCTTCCTTCCAGTTCTTTGAACGTGTTCTTAAATCCAGAGAATTGTTTCCTCACTCAATTCAATAAGTTAATCACGTTAGAGATGATCAGGAAATGAATCAGATGACATTTTCAAAATATTCGAAACCTTTTTCCTGTCGATAAGCTTAATGATTCATCTTTTATCAGAGATGCTTCAGTTTCTCCTAAGAAAAAGCTTTTTCGTGTGACGTCATCTCAATCTGTACAAAAGTAAAATGAAGAGGATACAACGATATATTTATCTTTTTATATTTATAAAACGTCTATTGTTATGCGTTCAGATTGCATATACAGTACAGTATTATAAAGGTAGCTGCTCTCTATCTTACTATTGATATCGTTCGTTTCTCTATATGCAGGTCGAAAAACCAAGAATATATTGGGGCGGTTCATCTAACTATGTCGGGCCCTATTCCTCACCACTCTGCCGTCTAATTGTGGGCCTGGCCAAATCTATAATGGGTTTACTAAAAGAGGCCCACACGGCGACAAAAGTTATAGAAAAAGAGCTATAAAATGATTAGTAAAAATCTCGCATATAAAACCACTTATTGCTATTCGTTTTATTGTGTGCACCGACAATAACGCTTGTAAGACTTAAACACTTGCCTGCTTTTACAGAGAGGAAATCAGGCCATTTAGCTGTTGTTCACACTTTTTTTCATTTTTATCTCATTCCGCTCTGTGACACTGAAAAGCCTTTTTATCATACTCATCGTAAGTTCGGCCAGTCTCCGGCACAAATCTTCATGTTTTCAAAGGCCCCAAAAACATTTGTTACAAATTACTAATTTATTAAATCTTTGAATACTAAAAATACCTTTATTTTTGTCAAATTGTAATATTTAAAAAATTAACTACTCTACGATTTTTTATAAACTGAAGCCTCAAGAAATATGAGAATGAGTGGCTTTTGAGAGTGCCGTCGAGAGCTTATATGGGACTCCGGAATAGGATCCTGGCGGATCAGCAAACCCTAAGAATTTATGAGGGTGACCCGTTCAGATTTGTCGGGACCCGTTTCCCATCACCCAGCCCCCACTGTGGGACTTGTCAAACTTATAATGGGCTAGCAAAAAAAAAAAAAAAATGCGTTCATAGTGTTCATAGGGGAAAAGGGTTTTAAAATGGAATATGGAACAAAAGCAATATTGTTTATAAGTTAGAGTGCAGCTGCAATGTACAGTACCACAAATTTATATAGGTAAAACCAAGCGGGAACTCTAAACAAGATTCATGGAGCACATCCGCGGAATAAAATTTAATGATAAATATAAATGTCCTTTGTTAGCAAGCCTATTATATATTCGGAAAGATTCACACTTGGTCGGCATGATAGTGAAGAGCGGAAGCCGACATATTCGGATGGAACCACTACTCGAAAAATTCCTAGATTTTTTGACCCGTCCTGATTCGATCCGGAATCCCCGAAACTGTAGGTTGTCAACTTAACCGCTCGGCCATCCGGCCATCTCAGAGATTACATTGGGATAAATTCTGAAAAATCAGGATGCTAGGTGTGATCGGTTCAGAAATTTTGATCTAGATTTGTAAAGTCCCTCTCTTATCATCAGGCTATCCCTATCTGGGGCCTGAATGAACGTGTAAAATTAAGAGAAAGGCCTTTTATGTCCACAGAGTATCATATTTGAAATTTATAATTTATCTTATCGCTCTTTGATAGAAAGATGTAATGGGCCGCCATTTTTGACCTAATTCAAACAATAAAATTTGTAATGAATGGTGCTAGTATTCGAGATTTAAACGAAAATTTTCTGCACTTTTTGTTACAATGAAATACGCTAATTAATTGAATAGTTAATGCGAGATACCAGCACATTACAAGTTTTACAACCGGTTACATTTGCCTTCATTACAGGAGAGCTTGACCCGAAATGGGGTTAACCAGCATGAAGAAAGGACGTGGAACAATAAAAAAATAATCGAATTTTCTCTAGCAGAATACCGAAAATCTCATTTGGGGAAATATTAAAAAAAATCTTTCTTTTTCTAAATATAAACAATTCCGAACGCTGCATCTAAGGCGTTCGTTTATTTCGCTGAGGGACTCGGGATCGAATTCAGGAATTATTCACTGGTGGCCTATTCCGAGTTTGTCAAGTCACCTGCTGGTCCCGTTGTGAGTCTGACCGAACACAATATGGGCCTGAAAAAATTCTTTCAGTGTTCTTCCGCCCTTCCAGAAGTGGAAGTGCACTTACAGAAGTTTTAAAAATTTTTAAATTAAAAATGTCGTGATTAGTAAAAGTCGCTTATAGAATAAGATTCGAAAATTTAATTATTTTTAATAAAAAAATTTGACATATAATTTCAACTTTTTCTTGATTATCATAAATGAGTAAAGGAATAAGGTAATTTATGAACGTTCAGAAAAGCTGCTCGATAACGTTCGATATACTCTCATTTTGAACTGTGTGCACTGGAGCAATATCGAACAGACTTTTCGCACGCTCCAAAATTATCTCATACGTTTAGTCTTTAAAAAAAAAAACTTAGGAAAAACATGTAATTATACATCACATTTTTTATTTAAAGACCAGGATATAGAATAATAATATAATAACTACATCAAAAGTTTTATAATTAATTTTAAAATTTTCAAAAATTTTGATCCCGAAGCCGGTTACTTTCCAAAACAATTATTTTTATTAAAATAAAAAAACCTAAATAAAATATTTAAATTTATAATTTATAAATTAATTTACAGTTAAAATAAGGTAAAACTCTTTAATTAATAAATTAAAATTCCCCAGATTTAACGAATTATACGAAACAGCAGACGATCGTCTACCGAATTTTCCCGGAAGGCAGACGACAATCGACAGATCTAACGAATTTTCAGTAAAGCCAGACGACCATTATCCAGTCAACTGGTTAGTGGCGAAGGAGAAGTTGGAAGAGTGCCGAATGATGAATCAACAATATTATCTACGAAATGGATTCAGTTAGAACGTCACATGTTTACTAATTATTGTTAATAACTCGTTTGATATTATTAGACATGTGTTGCTATCATAGGGAAATCCCTAGCTGTTGATAAGGTAAGCACTTTTATAATCTGTAAACAAGATGTATATTTATGATTTTAAGTGTTATAAAATCTATTTTATTAATCATTTATCACATTATACACTCTAACGAACCAAAACTTATCATTTATGCATTATTACATGTGGGTAAGCACTGTGATCCATTGCAAAGTATTGGGAGTCCATTTAAATTTCACAGACAAAACTAATTAGCTTCATTTCATGATATTTTGAGAGTAAAGCTTCCTTTGTCCTTAGGAAAATGCTCAGTGAATGTCATATTATGAAATTCTACTTCTTAGAAGGCTTGTGAATGGATGTGTCATTCCAGTTTCGTGTTTCGCATGTGGGTGATGCTCGAGCCGTGCGGCATTCTGTGTCTGTTTATAAGTGCGGTAACTTCAGTTTTTTTTACCACACACCGCCACTTGAGATTCTTGTGACTAATACGGAAGTCGTGATGATTGCGTATATAAAAAAAGGTTTTTCTTTTTTTTTTTTTGGGAAAACTTTACTTCGTTTCCGGCTACGGCAGTTGCTTCATGTAATACTGTGGCGGGCTTGCATTCGACCACTATATTGATGTCTTCCTTATGGTCATGCTGTTGTGAATGAGTGAAATTGAGTGATGAGTGGTAAATTTGTTGAGTATCATTTTCTTGTTTAATATGAAATATTCACTAGATTGACAGCTCCCCACCGGCGGGTCGTGGTGCCATTCTAAGGGTGCGACTATGCAGATGCGAGCGAGTGAGAATATGTGGCGAGAAGAGGCGAGACGTGATAAATATCAAACCCTGTCAGTTATGTGAGAGAACTAGAAATTCGTTCTCGCCAATGAAATTTCTCGCTTCTCGCTTGTGTGTGGTTTTCCTTTGCACCTTCATACGAGACTCTTAATACCTTAATAAAAAGAGTGTCAAAAAGAGTGTATTAAGAGTGCCATATGACGGTGAGAATTGTAAGACTGGATAAATATAAAAAAATAAAGAAAAAGGCCATTATTGGTTGTAAAAAAATATGACAGAGGTTTTTTAAAAGGAGAGATACCTAACATCATAAGTCAGAAAAATCATATGTTACAACAATAACATTAACAAATATGATAAACTGTAATGGAAACATGATGTATTCTGATAACATCTTAAAGTACACGATACGGTTTTAAATACCTTACAGGTTTTTAATTGTACCTGTGTAATAGTGTCATTCAATACACATTCATGTTTTTTTTTGGATTATATAAAATATCATTGTGAGTGTCATACAATTAGAAAAGCGTTACTCTGTCTTATGAGCATTTACACTGAAGAGGGGCTCATACAGGCCCGAAATGCATTTGTGATTTGCAATAAAGGAGTACCTAACCTAATAGCTGAGAGAAAGTCTACCGTTTTTACTAATTCGGATTAAAGAGAGACATACTAAATCTACGTATTCATCAGCTACCACACCAGATATTGTGTAGAAAAGGTATTAGGGAGAGCTTCGTTTGCCAGTTTCGTAATATTTAATAGCATGCCGTAACCTTACGATCGTTTAAGTATCTTAGGTCCAAAAAGATTGGGAACCGCTGTACTAGATAGTTGAATTGCCTTTAAAAGAAATGAGTAAGAGTTTTTATTTTATTAATTACTAAAATAAAATTAAGAATATAGAAATGAAACTTCTATTGTTAAGGGCTATCTCTCATTTTTATATTTTATATTTATTATCCTGTTTGGAAAATTTGCTTATATCTATTTAACTGTAGCCTTATTGCAAACATTTCTGATACTTCTACAGAGAAAAATTGCCAATTTTTATGCGGTTTTTATTTGATTTCACGTTGCGGAACTCGTTAAAAAAATATCATTTTTGTTCCGAATCTGTAAGGAACGGAAAGCAATCTCTACCTTGAGCTTGATAACTTACGATTCTTGATAAAATTTTATTTAAAAGATAAGTATAGTTTAAAATGACGATAAGTACAGCTATATATAGCTTTTTGTATACAAATTATTCAAATAAAGTCATAATATAATATAACAGAATGTAAATATTATATTCTGTTATGTCTAAAATAATGGCAAATGATTAACTTTTAACATTATTTGGTAAAATCTTTAATAAAAGTCACATTTAACAATTATTTTTTTATATATTAGCAATTCCAAATGAGGAAAAAATGATTATTTTCATGATACAAATTATTGAAAGGTTTACTTATTCAATGAGAGAAATATAATAAAATGAAATGTGTTTTTTTACGTTCAACTTTCAGAAATTATTAACGTGAAATTACCAAAGACATTATGGACTTATCGTATATTAAATGGCATTGCTGGTAATTATGTATCTTATTATTTTAATATGAAATTTTTCTTTTTTAATTTTGTAAACTTAAAAATAAGTGTATGAAAGATAGTTTTATTAAAGGAAATTTGATACACATTACTTGAATGTTAAAATAAGTAGAAGTGAACCTTGATCTTAGGATGGAAATTAGGAAGCAAATGTAGTTTTAAAGTTAACAAGAAATTATGCTTTTTTATTTCTCTCTCTCTCTCTATATATAAATATATATAAAAGTCAAAATATATATGTATGTCAGATAGACACTTCTATACCATTCAACACATTCGCACTGAATTTGGCACAAATATACTTTGACATCCTAGAAAAAATACAGTACGGTATACACCCCTTAAGCTCACCCCCTCTTGTCTTAAGAGCAATTTTTTTTTTATATTTTGCAGTTTTATAATTGTAAATACTTCAGGTCAATAAATGTATATTTTTGTTTCTAAGGCCATTGTTTTTAACACTCTCCCAATGTGACTAGTTAATGATAAATAGAAGTATAGTGCGTATTTGTAGCACTAGCAATGTGTTTGTTTGTGTATATGTATTGTAACTGTACATATTTTAATAACAAGTACTGAGGATAAATAGAACAGTGCTTGGTACTATTTTTAATATTAATACCAGATTGAATTTTGTCAATAAAAAATTAGTTATATTTTCTCATTTAGTATTCTTTGCTGTATCTTGATGAGAGATAATTATACTTTATTTATTTAATACAAGATTATATATACAATATATATATAAATGCAAAGAAGGGGTTTAGCATTTTTTACAAATAATTTATTTAGATTGAATTATATAGCTTATTACTGAAATATATCTTATTAGTGCATCTTAGTATAATTTATTATCTTTATTTCTTCTTATACTAATTATTCATTTTTCTTCCATCTTTTTCTATTTAAAACTGAGCTTTTAAAAATGAGTTTATTTTGAATTAAAAAACAAATAAAATTACAATTTTATGCATTCTTTTTGTTGCTTTTTAGTTTTACAAGAAATGAACTTTGTCATTAAGAAAGGAAAGCAATTAGCGTCTTTTTTTAACCTATACTTTGTTTTACTTTTATTCCAAGGTCATTTTTATTTGTTTAATGGTTCATTTTCAATATCCTGTGATGAAATTCTCTCTTGTTTTCTAAACTATACTGTGGAATATAAAATCGTGAACTTGCATAACAGGTATAAAGAATATTAACATAACAATAAAACGCCATTCGAAACAACGTATTTAATTAATGTTAAATGTTTACGAAACTATTTGCTTTGTCATCAGAAGCAATCAATATGAAAATCGTAGACTAAAATTCAAATTATCTACGCCTTTTTCCATTTACATTTTAAATCGACTCAAACTCCATTCAAAAACTTTTATAGTTACTATTATTAGATTGCTGGAATTGAGGGAAGAAAAATTAAATATAAAATAGCATAAATAGTCTCGCTTTACCTCTTGTGGACCATAAGAAATTGTTCTTTCGTATCCATTATGGGCTCAACCGTGCTTGTAATAGTGACGGCCGGGTGGTAAGAGATGAAATCTAATGTATCTTGTTAAACTACTGTGAAAATTTCAAGGATTCAACCTGGATTCAAACCGATGAATCCGATTTATGAGGGAGATAGAATGATGCTTTTACTAACTCAAATTTGTTTTAAAATTACATTTTATTTTCATGTTCTGTTTCTAATGTTTCGTATTTCAATTCCCGAATAGAAAAAGACGAGTGTAGGCCTACTCTTGTTTTTTTATTTTTTATTGTAGTTTAAAGTGTTAAGTGACATCATATTTGTTAACTTTTTAGAAAAATTTTCCTAAGATTTAGTTTACTTTTTACCGAAACAATTATTTAAAATTATGTTTAAATAAAATTCAACTTTATGAATTCAGTGTAACATTGTTAAAATTATTAGTAAATTTTCTTTTTACAACTGACTGAGATTTGCTTGTTTATTACATGGTAAATTTAATTCTTAACCAACCTGAAGAAGGTCCCAAGTGGACCAAAACATTGTTATGTATATGTATATACTTTAAAGTTAGATATTAATATATTTTTATTAAAACTAGGCCTATTAGCTGCGTGAAAATAAATAACAATAGCCTAAGTTTGTGATGAAAATGAAATCATATTATATATTTCATATATGCACTATTGACTAAGCTAAAGAGGGCTTAGCCACCTCGTAATCCTTCGTAGCTACGGGTATGTATCTCTTATGTAACTGCACAAATAATAACACCTCTACTAAAGAAATATCCTAATTTAGTAACTGCTTTTTTGGATTTGAGTGCTATTCTTTACGATCTTGACCTACATTCAAATGACATTTATTTTACCGTTCAACTATTTTTAATATTTCAAACGGTTTGGCCGATTTAACGGCCATATTTTTGCTTTAATTAATTTTTTTTAATTTGGTTTGCTGTTTTTATTTATTTGGAATCTAAAATGCTTAAAATGTTTTTAGTAGGTCTATCACTAGTAAAGAAAACGTTTATTACATATAAATATTCTTTTATGGGGGAAATTTGTTAGTTTTGATTGGTTGATAGGCTTTATGTTAATGTAATTATATCCTTGCTGAATATGCTTATTATTTTTATAAAAAAAATAACACTTTAGAATTGTCATTTCGATAAACTACCCTCTTATATGCAAATTCAAATGCATTTCGGACATAATTAACTCGGTTCATGAAAAGGATAGCAACATAAAATCCTAAATAGCTACATTATGAACAAAAATAGATGACACAGAAGATAAGAGACGAACAATAAATGTGTGCTGAAAGGCTATCATCACTCATTTTATCCTAAAAGTTTTCTTCAATAAACTTTAATCTTAATTGCAAATTGTTGAGATTAACTTCTAACTTGAACACTTGATCCTTGATTGTGATTACGGACATTAGAGAGTTCAAGGTTTAAACTTTAATTTCAATGCTAAACAGTATTTAGAATATATTAATGTGTATTTAATTAGTTGGTGATTAATTATAAAGCATAGTTTTAATTCTATTTTTAGGACATATTTAGGTTGTCTGATTTTTTTCCTTACTCAGGCTCACTGAGGAAAGATTGAGATAAAGCTGTTAATCAGGTGACAATAGGCCACAACTATAGTCACCTGATAAGTAGAGTGCAAGTGCTTGTCACTCAACAAATAGTCTCCAGGTCTACAGTGCTTCAGAGATAGCCACTCTAGTCTTTGGCTTACTGAATATGAATCATAAATAAAATTAAGCTAAAAAGTAAAATAGATTAAATAGATAATTTTAAATGTATCCTGCTGTTAGTTTGTGGTTCTTATCAATGTTAGCAGAATATAGTTAGAATACAATATTATATACAGGACAGTAGTGACGCACTGTGAGATCATTACGAGTCAATTAACCATAAATTAATGTCTACGTAACTTTTTTCCACATGGCTCCAACATTCGTTGATAATTATCAGTTTATTTATTATTGTTAAACATTTGTAGATCTTAAAAGAAAATAATCTTTTATTTTTATAAATTCCTTATGGTTTTATATAAAAAGAATTGTTTATTCTAAGTAATAGAGTTTATTTCTATAAGAAAAAATTGTATAGAAGGATTAATACACATAGTACATTTAAATAATTCAGCTTACAGGGTAATCCAACATAATTATATTGTAAAATTAATAGGTACAAGGTTAATTAAAAATAATTAAAATTAATCTGTTCCCACACAACAGATGTAAGTGATTTTACACTGATATTCTTATTTGTGTGGTAATTGTTTGTATTCATTCATTCAGCAATTTAGAGGTAATGATGCATGTAGTTTGCATTGTTCTTTTTTTTTTTATGATACTACAACCTGTAATCAAATACAGAATGATTGTTTAGAGGTTAATTTTTAGATTATGATGTAATCTTTTTAGAGAATTTATATGTAATATGAACAAAGAAAGACGAAAGGATAAGAAAATTTAATTGTTTACACATTAAAAATTATTCTACAATAGTTAAATGTATATGTTAACTGCAATATGCCAGATAAATGTTTTGTGCATTTAAAACTTTATGTGCTAGTTTATATTAAATTATTCTTTAGGTTTAATAATCACTAATGCTGGATTCATTATTATTCAATGCTTTATTTGGTTATTAATATAAAATTCTGGCTTGGTTTTCTATACGATTGCATTCATTAGTTTAGTTTTGTTACCTTGCCACATTATAGTACAGTGAAGATAAACCTATAATCTGCATGACTATTTCAAGGTACCTACATTAAATGTTTAGAAAGTGTTAAGTTTTTAAAAATTATAAAAGAATGTTTGATAGATTTCAAAATTTTCATTTGTAGTGTGAAAAGGTCGTGAAGTTGGCACGAAAAATCTTTAAGGTAAACCTCAGATAGAAAAATTATCATGCAATAAACGACAGATTTTCCATTAAACAAAGTATTTGTTATTGTTATAGTACATTAATATTTTGTTTTCATGTAACTAATAGAGTTTATTGTTATTTAATAACTCAAATTAAATATATGACCTATCTTTGGAAAAGATTTGCCATTACTATTATAGTATTTATAGTAACTTCAATAGCCTATTGGTAATGCCATCCTGATTATTATTATCTAATATTGGTAATTCATTGAATTATGCGGAGTTATTGATTGGCTCTAAAGATAATTACTAGTTAGAATAATTTAATTGTTCAGTAAGCATGATACTTGAATCTCGATTTTTCTTCATAAATTAATTAATTTTGTATTGAAATTTATAAGTTATGGTTTAAATACCGCTCTGGGCTCTTCCAGTTGTTGCTAAATCCATTTAATTTAAATTGTTCAATAGTTAGTGATAATGCCTAGCTTTACTGTTAAATTATTCTGATCATTAATTAATTTTATAACCATTAATAACTTGTTATAATTTGACAAATCATTAAGGTTCTGTGTTTACAATAGTTCTTGCTTCTATCATTTTGTATTTCAAAACAGCATATAACAAAATATAGATGTTTATTAAGTTTTAAGGTATTTAATATATTAATAATTTTTAAAAAATTTAATAGGAAAACTTTCCCCATAATATTCTCATAAGGAAAGATATAATGTAGGCTTTATTACCAAATGCATGACTTCGGAATTCTGTTAAAAATCCACATGTACGTGATTTACCATAATATGTTACTGTTCCGATATTTATTTTATTAATGTAGTTTATTAGATAAAGTAGAAATTACACTAAATATTGCTAGAAAAATGTTTAAATAATTAATTCCCATTTTATTTTTAGAGTTTTCGTTGTATCATATCTCATTATTTTTCATATCTTCCCAACTTAAGACAAATAATGTTAATAAATAATTTGACTAGATATACCAGAATCATAGTAAAGCCGAATAAGACTATAATTTACATATGTAGCAAGGTAATAATTCTATTTGTCAAGGCAGTGATATATTTTTAGAACTATGTTGACATAAATTATGTATTTTTAGTGGAAAAATACTTCTCTTTTACATACACTTTGAAAAGTATTCATTATTATTATTATTTACTTCATTTTATTTTTTAAACTGACTTCAGATTAAGCATTTTCATAAACTAAATATTTACTTCAAAAATGGAATATTATTCTATACTAATCTTTGATTCATTTATTTTAGTTTATATTTACATTTTATTTTTCCAGCTGTTATATATAACAGAGGGGAAAATTTAGTGATCGATCAGAATGACCCCCAAAGATTTTTACATTTTTGGACTCGGGACCTTGAAATGTCAACAAATGCACAGAAGTTGGAAGTTTTTTCTATGTATATATGGATGTTTTGTGGTGTGTGTTATGTGTCGGGAGATTGATTTTGTTTACCGACTTTGTAGCTTAATAATTCTTGTGCCTTTTGCTGCAAATTTCTGAAATTTTATGAGATTTGTTTATAAGGGATATTGATGCTATTAAATTTTGGTGGTTAAAGGTCGAGAGGGTGTAGAGATAATGAGGGTCATGTATATCTCCAGTAGAGTCGGACTTAATGAAGATTTTACTTGTTACTAGCATTTGCAATTTTTTATAAAACTCATCCCTACCCTCAAAATTTAACTTTTTGCCATTTTATAATAGTTAAAATATAAAAAGATTTTTTAATAAAATATGATAACAGATGGCACCACCAAAATTTTAAATGTTGCCGAGAAAGTTGAGCAACTTGTTGCCGGTTTATTTTAATAGTGCAGATCTGCATAATGTTTAATTCTATTATATTGGGTTGTTTGGAAGGTAATTTTGTTTTTTTTACCACTAGACGGATTAGTCGT